>NC_141687.1:324801601-324806601 GCF_964263255.1 Lissotriton vulgaris
GTTGAACCTTACCCTTGTGTGGTGTCCGTCTGTGGGGGGGAAGTTACTTGTCTGTACGGTCACTGGAGTCGGCTCTCCCTGGAGACCGCTCCCCTTATCCTCGGCCGACCCTCCCGGTCCGTCTAACATTGGTGGCAGCGGTGGGATCCGAATCACCGCATAATCGTACAGACAGTAGCTCACCCCACGACGAAATCAAGATATCAACTAAAGAAAGCGGATCCACCGAGAAATTCCAGATGGAGAAATTGGACGAGTACAACCATCGTGAACTAAAACAATTCTGCATCGAACTAGGTATCGCTACCACCGGACTAAGTACCAAAGACGATTTCAAGCATGCCCTAGAGTCTTGGGCAGAAACCGGGGTCGCCGGAACCCCCGATCGAAGCATCGCAGCAAAAACAACCATGACTCCTGAAGAGCAAAGAACGGGTCTCTCGCAAGACGAGATCCAGGAACGAGAAAAAACCCGACTACACGAGCTAGAAATGGCTCGGCTCAAAATGGACGTTGAACTTAAGTTGGCCGAACAGAAAATAAACTTAGAGCACCTGCGTCTCCGAGAAGAAAGAGAGGAGAAACAGAGACAAAGGGAGCTCGAGGAAAAGAAACTGGCATATGAACACGAGCGACGACTAGCTGAGATTGATTTACGCAAGCAGAATAAAGAAATAGGGGTGTCCGAGCAACCCCACACCCCAGGGACAACGGAGAAAAAGGTACACATCCCCAAGGATGTCGTTCGAGAATACTTCCGAGAGGACGACATCCAGCAATGGTTTAAAGCCTACGAAATCGCTATGACGGCACACCGGATCGATAGAAACGACTGGGGAGCCGGCCTATGGGGGAGATTCCTCAATGAGGGCCGCGACACCCTGCTACAGCTCCCGGACCACCAGATGACCTCCTATGACCATATGAAAGCTGCCCTCCTCACCCGCTATGGCCTCACACCCGAAATGTACCGTCAGAGGTTCCGAGACTGCACCCGCATCCCGGGTACAACTTGGGTGGACTATGTAACTTACTTTAGCCGAGCCTTCGAGGGCTGGATCAAAGGAAGCAAGGTTACAACCTACGAACAACTGTTCAATCTCATGGTATGGGAGCACCTATCGAACAATTGCTTTATTGAACTCCGCCAGCACCTCCTCGACAGCAAGTTAACCGATCCCCGGCAGCTCGCAGCCGAAGCTGACCGATGGGAAATCACCAGAGTGGGCCGGAATGGGTCCTACGAACAGAACCGGAACAACAATGGTCAGCACCGTCCCCGAGGAGGAGGAGGAGGCCAAGGACGCGGAAGAGACAACGCTCCGGTCGCCCCCGCGGTCAGCACCACCCCCCCGGCCAACCGGGGCAGCGCCCCGGCGCGACCGGGATACCGAGCCAATGTTACGTGCCATCGATGCCAACGAGTCGGCCACTATGCCAACGATCCAAATTGCCCACAGTACCAGAGCCCAAGACCCCGCCAGGTGGCTGCTGCTGCCCTGGGGGAAGAACAGATCTCCGAGGAGCAAGAAGAATATGAGCAAGAGCATCAGGAATGGGAGCCAGCCGCCATGGCTCTAGCCTGCTTAGGGGGGAAAGACATGGTCCCGCGGGTCCCCCTACCCGCTAACACCCAGAAGTACAGCCAATGGGTGAGCATCAATGGACGCCGGGCTGAAGCCCTTCGTGACACTGGGGCCAGTGTAACAGCCGTCCGCTGTCACCTGGTGACCCCGGAACAATATCTACCGAACATTCTCTGCCCTGTACGTTCAGCCGATAACTCGGAAAGTCTGTGTCGGATGGCCTGCGTCCCTTTCGAATGGGGGGGGGTCTCCGGCATGCTGAAAGTCACGGTCCGAGACGATGCCCCCGTAGACTGCCTCCTGGGGAATGACCTTGAAAGCTCCCCGTGGGCCGCCGTGGAACGAAGAGAACACCTGGGGATGTTAGGCGTCCCGGACTGGGCGTGCGTCACCACCCGGTCCATGGCCGCCCGTGCCAGCCCCCGCCCAGAGGAACCCGAATGGCCGGCGCCACCGCCTCCGGTCGCCCCAGCCGAAACCACCGACCGTGACGTCCCCCCAGAACAAGCTCAACCTCCAGACCTCACTAACCTCGACCAGTGGCCTCAAGAGGGGGGGCCCACGCAAGAACAATTTCGCCAAGAACAGAAGACCTGTCCCTCCCTCGAGGGACTCCGCCAGCAAGCGCTTGCCCAAGGCGCAGGGGATACCTCCGGCACTCACTGGGTCTACTGGGACAATGACCTGCTGTACAGTGAGCAAAGAATCGCGGAGCTGGGGGCCAGCCGAGTGCTGGTGGTGCCCCTCCGTTTTAGAGACTTTCTGCTAAACCTGGCCCACGATGTCCCCCTGGCGGGACACCTGGGTCAAGATAAAACCTACAGTCGCCTGGTGACCCACTTCTTCTGGCCCAAAATGAGGAACGATGTACACCAGCATTGCCGATCTTGCCCCACGTGCCAAGCCAGTGGAAAGAGCGGCCGCAAACTAAAAGCCCCCCTGCAACCTTTTCCCGTGGTCACCACCCCGTTCGAGAGGGTCGGGATAGACATCGTGGGGCCCCTGGACCCGCGCACAAAACAAGGTCATCGGTTCATCCTGGTGCTAGTGGACCACGCCACCCGCTACCCCGAGGCTGTTCCCCTGCGAACTGTGACAGCCCCGGTAGTCGGCCGGGCTCTAATGGGGATCTTCTCCCGTGTGGGCTTCCCCCGAGAAGTCGTCAGCGACAGAGGCACGAACTTTATTTCCAAATATATGAAGTCCCTCTGGCAACAGTGCGGGGTTACCTACCGATTCACGACCCCCTATCACCCTCAAGGAAACGGACTCGTTGAGCGGTTCAACCGCACGCTCAAAGGGATGATCGGGGGGTTGGAAGAACCCCTCCGTCGCCAGTGGGATGTACTGCTGCCGTGCCTCCTCTTCGCCTATCGAGAGGTTCCCCAGAAGTCCCTGGGCTTCAGCCCGTTTGAACTGCTATATGGACATCCAGTGCGGGGGCCGCTCAGCCTAGTCAAAGAGGGCTGGGAGATGCCCCCTCTAAAGAACCCACCAGATGTCTTCCGGTACCTCCTAACACTCCGCAACCAGACCCGGCGGTTCAATCAGAGAGCTGGCAAAAGCCAACCTAGAGGCCAGTCAAGAGGACATGAAAAAGTGGTATGACCGGAATGCCTCCTCCATCGAATTTGAACCTGGGCAACAGGTATGGGTGATGTCCCCCACCGAACCCTGCGCCCTGCAAGACAAGTGGACGGGGCCCTTCAAAGTAGTCGAGCGCAAGGGTCCTGCCACCTATCTCATCGACATGGAATCTCCCCGGAACCCCCTCCGGGTTCTCCACGCTAACAGACTGAAACCCCACTTTGTGCGCTCCGAACTCGGCCTCCTGATGGCCACCGACAATGGGGTTGAAGAGGACTCCGAGCCCCTCCCTGACCTCCTACGGACCCAGGAGAAAGACGGCTCCGTGGATGGGGTCCGACTCTCGGAGGCCCTCACCCGAGAGCAACACCAGGAGTGTCGAGTCCTCCTGTCACAGTTCGCCAACCTGTTCTCCCTCACCCCAGGGGTCACTTCCTGGTGTGTGCACGATGTGGACACGGGGGACAGCCCCCCTATCCGCCACCGGGCCTACCGCGTGCCAGATCGGGTACGGGCCTGCATCCAGGAAGAGGTAGCCAAAATGCTCACACTCGGGGTCATCGAGCCCTCAGACAGCCCCTGGGCCAGCCCTGTAGTACTGGTCCCCAAAGCGGCCGCCCCTGGCACCCCACCGGAACTCCGGTTCTGCGTCGACTACCGGGGCTTGAATGCGGTCACCAGAACAGACGCACATCCCATCCCCCGGGCGGATGAACTAATCGACCGCATGGGAGCTGCCCGCTACCTCAGCATTTTCGACCTGACGGCGGGCTACTGGCAAATCGGCCTCACACCCCGGGCCCAAGAACGTTCTGCCTTTTCCACCCCCGATGGGCATTACCATTTCAAGGTCATGCCCTTCGGCATGAAAAATGCCCCAGCAACATTTCAGCGGCTCGTCAATCAGGTCCTGGCGGGGCTCGAAGGGTTCAGTGCCGCCTACCTAGACGACATCGCTGTATACAGCCACCATTGGTCCGAGCACCTCCACCACCTCCGAGCAGTGCTACAAGCCCTTCAGCGAGCTGGCCTCACGATCAAGGCCAGCAAATGTCAAATTGGGCAAGGATCTGTGACCTACCTCGGGCACCAGGTGGGAAGCGGCCTGGTGGCCCCTCTGCAGCTCAAAATTGCCGCCATCCAGTCCTGGCAGCCACCCATCACCCAGACCGAGGTACGAGCCTTCCTGGGCCTCACGGGCTATTACCGAAGGTTCGTGAAAGACTATGGTACTATCGTGGGGCCCCTCACAGAACTCACGTCAAAAAATCAACCCCAGAAAGTCAACTGGACCCCAGAGTGTCAAACAGCATTCGAACAATTGAAAGCCGCCATGTGTTCCGCCCCTGTGCTCCAGGCCCCTGACTACAGCCGGGAGTTCGTCGTCCAGACGGATGCCTCCGACCATGGCATTGGGGCAGTCCTGTCTCAAGTGAACACCGAAGGCCTTGATCAGCCAGTGGCCTTCATCAGCAGGCGCCTCCTACCACGGGAACAACGCTGGAGCACCATAGAGAGGGAGGCCTTCGCTGTGGTATGGGCCCTCAAGAAGCTCAGGCCCTACCTTTTTGGCACACACTTTCGGGTGCAGACCGATCACCGACCCCTGCAGTGGCTGATGCAGATGCGGGGGGAAAACCCGAAGTTACTACGTTGGTCCATCTCCCTACAAGGGATGGACTTCACAGTTGAACACCGGCCTGGGCCGGATCACGCCAACGCAGATGGCCTGTCCCGGTTCTTCCGCCTCGACGAGGAGAGTCCCCAAGAGGATGGGTAACTCTCCCCGCCTTCAGCTGGGGGGGACGCATGTTGGACAGGCCACAT